>NW_026878825.1:0-24752 GCF_032173495.1 Musca vetustissima | reverse complement strand
TTTCGCTGAAGCATAAACTCTACGGAGAACTTCTGAATGCGAAAAAAAAACTCGCGTACAAAATTTATTTATAAATTATTGTAACATGCACAAGGCAACAGTTATTCTGTTCTCAGACGCGTTACAACTCTAATCGGATAATTGGCTTCGTTCAATTAATGTTCGGCAAATTAATATTATCAACAGCAACAACATCAAAAATTAAACATGTTTTTTGTATTAGCATTGCTGGTGACGATTTCATTTGAAGTACGCCAAAAGGTAAAATAAAAAAAAACAATTTTTGTTAAGTGTTGGAAAAACAAAAGTAAAAACTCCCACGTCTATGAGACACGAACCGAACCTCCCTCTCTGATGTATGGGGTCTATTTTGTTGTTGGTAACTGACCTAATCTAATAAAACAACAAAAATATCTACGATGATGATTTGAAATATTTGTTGCTATTTTGTTTTCAATGAGACCGAATTAATTATATGGTTATTACATGCAATACAGTGGAACATGGCTACGATGCATAATTCGGAAATGAAATTTCCGGTGTTTCACGGCCTGAATATATTTTTTTTACTCTATAAATCTTCAAAATCTCAAGTGAATTTTTATTTGTGGATCCAGTATAATCACGTTCCACTCTATGACTATAAAAAACAATAATTACAAAAACAAATATAAAAATAAAACCATAATAAAAAAGTGAATGTTTGTTGAAGTTCCAATGAACTTGTTCCTATCGCATTCGGGGTTGCTGTCGGACAAGATTCGTGATTATTTATTGTGTGTGTTTAAAATTTCATAATGCATTTGCATATCTATTAAATGGTCGGTGACAAACATTTTTCTTTACGTTGATTTTTAAAATGTGGAATGTGGAGCTCTAGTGACCCCCTCATCACCATTTGGGACCTGTACAAAACTCCCCAATACCTACTCAGACCTTTTGCGAACTTCTTATCACTTTTTCCAACTTCTACAGAGCTCATCAATACCAACTTGGACCTCTTAAAACCCCTCGAACATATTCAGACTAGCTACCTTCTTATCACCAGTTGGGATGTCTACAAAACTTCTCAATACCAAGTTAAACCTCTATAGAGCTCCTCATCTCCTATTAGGACCTCTGTTCAGCTCTCTACCTACTAAAACCTTTAGCGAACTTCTCATCGCCTTATCGAACTTCTACAGAGCTCCTAATATCAACGTTGACCTCTGTAGAGCTTCTTCTTACCTACTAAGACGTGTAGCTGCCCTTCATCACCAGTTAATACCTCAACAATGCTACACAACTCACGCCCTTCATCACCAGTTAATACCTCAACAATGCGAAGTCCTCATAACAGTTTTGAACCTCTACAAAGCTCCTGAATACTAATTTCGACTTCTCCAAGCCTTTTAATGCCTACCTTGACCTCTAGCGAACTTATCATGAATTGACCGAACCTCCTAAAAGTTCGTCAATACTAGTTCGGAACTCTGTAGAGCTCCCCCATACCTACTCAAAACTCCAGCGACTCCTCTCCTCTAATTACCGTTCGAGATCTGTACAAAACTTCTCAATACTAACTCAGACCTCTAGCGTCCTTATTATCACTTCTTCGAACTTCTACAGAGCTCATCAATACCAACATGAACCTCTATAGAGCTCCGTACATATTCAGACCTCTAGCTACCTTATTACTTCCTCTCCTCTAATTACCGTTCGAGATCTGTACAAAACTTCTCAATACTAACTCTGACCTCTAGCGTCCTTATTATCACTTCTTCGAACTTCTACAGAGCTCATCAATACCAACATGAACCTCTATAGAGCTCCGTACATATTCAGACCTCTAGCTACCTTATTACTTCCAGTTGGAATCTCTGCATTAACTTGGACCTCTATAGAGCTCCTCAACACATGTTCGGACCTAAACTGTTACAGCTCATCCATACCAATAAGACCTCTAGCGAACTTCTCATCACTTGTTAGAACTTCTAAAGACCTTCTCAATAACAATTTGGACGTCGATAGAGCTCCGACGTACCTATCCAGACTTCAAAATACCTTGACTGACCTAAATCGACCTTCTCATTGCTGATTCGAACTTCTACAAAGCCCCCAATAACAACTTGGGCCTCTGGAGAAATCATCCTTACCTACTACCACCTCTAGCAAACTTCTCATCGCTTGTTCGAACCTCTACAAAGCCCCTTTATACCATCATCGACCTCCACAAAACTCCTCAATACCTACATAGACCTCTAGCGAACTTCTCATCAGTTGTTCGAACATCTACAGAGCTCCTCAATACTAGCTTGAACATCTGCAGAGCTCATCCCTACCTACATGGACCTCAAGCGAATCGTTCATCACCAGTTTGGACTTCTGCAAACCTCCAAAATACCTACATTGACCTTCTCAGCATTTGGTCGGACCTAAAAAAGCTCTTGAATACCATCATCGACCCCTGTAAAGCTTCTCATTACCTACTTAGACCTCTAGCAACCTTTTCATCCCCACTTGAGACCTCTACAGAGCCCCTCCAACCTCCTCAGACCTCTATCGACCTTATTAAACAAAGCTCCTGAATACCATCATCGACCCCTGTAAAGCTTCTCATTACCTACTTAGGCCTCTAGCGACCTTTTCATCCCCACTTGAGACCTTTACAGAGCCCCTCCAACCTATTCAGACCTCTATCGACCTTATTATCACTTGTTCGAACTTCTACAAAGCCTCTCAGTTTGGACCTCTATATAGCTCATCCTTACCTACTCAGACGTCTAGCAATCCTCTTGTTACCAATTGAAACTTAAACAGATCTCCTAAATATTTACTCTGACCTCTCATCATTTGGTCGAACCTCTACAAAGCTCCTCAACATCAAAAAGGGCATTTGTAGACCTCCACCTTACATACTCGGACCTCGAGTGACCCTCTTATCACCAGTTGAAACTTCTACAGACCTCCTAAATATCCATTCTGACCTCTATAGTCCTTAATATTACTTGTTCGAACCTCTATAGATTTCCTCATTACATTGGTCGAATCTCTTCAAAGTTCATCCATTTTCTCTTGGACCTTTATAGACCTCCTCCTTACATACTCGGACCTCCAGCGAACCTCTTATCACCAGTTGGGACTGCTACAGACCTCCTAAATACCTATTCTGACTTCTATACATCTTCATTCACTTGTCCGAACCTCTACATACTCAGTTCTTTACCGAATCTCATCCTTTTCGGCCCCTTTTAATCCTCCAATTCTCATTTTTTCTATTCTACACTCAGATTTATTGAATTTTCTGTTCGATTCGTATTACAAATATGGTAATTTCCGATTGTGGATCGGCTACTTTCCCAATATTGTGGTTACGGATAACAAGGATATGGAGGTAGGAAAATGTTCTACATTATAATTATTTATGAAACTAATATAACCTCCCTCATTTCCTCAGTACATCCTCTGCAGTAATAGCCTCATCGACAAATCCGATATGTATGATATTTTGAAAATCTGGCTGGGAGAAGGTCTGGTCAATAGTAACGGATCGAAATGGCATAAACGTCGTAAAATGATCACGCCATCATTTCATTTTAAAATTTTACAAGATTTCCATATTACGATGACGGCAAATGCTGGGAAATTTGCCGAAAAGCTGAAAGAAGTTTCGCGAGATGGTGCGGCATTTGATTTTCAAAAATTGGTTCATAATTTGACATTGGATGTTATGTGCGGTAAGTAAGGGGGACATTTCTTAGGAAGGCCTGAATTATATTGGTGTATTTTCTATTTTTCAGAAACGGCCATGGGAGTACCGATCAACGCCATGGATAATCCGCATTCGGAATTTGTTAAGGCGTTGGATTTGTAAGTTCTATATTTATCATCTCTTCAGACCTTATCTAAATATGAAATTTCTCTATTGATCTCTTAATGTATCCTCCTCATTGGGACCTATATAGCCATCCTATTCACCGGACCCTTTATATCTACATCGAATCCACTCATACTTCTGTTAACACCTTTTCAGACCTCTGTGAGACCTGTGATCAACTCTTTGAACCTCTATAGGGATCCCTACCACCTAATCGGACCCCTACCTCTATTTTATAGAGCCTCACATATTTTATTGGGACTTTATCGCCTTATTCATTACCTTTTCGAAACCGAAGAGCTGTTCTCTGCACCTATTTTTTCTGACAAACTATTTTGACAGATATAAAATTCATCCGAGCACCTCACCAATTTTGGCCCACAACACATATAGGAAGCTACATCGAATATTTTATCACCTATTTGGACCAATATTGATTTTTTTCTCTTTCAGTATTACAGAAATCTGCCTAATGCGAATGTTTAATCCGATAAAGCGTAACATGAACATCTATCAATTCTTTCCGGAATGTAAGAAGTTACACAAGGCTGTCGGTGTTTTCAAGGATTTTACATATAATGTAAGTAGACAAATGTTCGACTCTCAATTTCTCAATAGAGCTTTTCATTAAAAACTTGGAATTAAAAGACTCCTGACCTCTTCCAGCCTCCTCATCATCTATACGAACTTCTACTGAGATCCTAAATACCAACTTAGAGCTCATCTTTAACTATTCAGAATTTTAGCGGTCTCCACATCACCTATTCGGACTTCTAGAGACTTCTTTCTTCTCATCATCTGTTCGGACCTCTAAAAAGTTCCTCATTACATATTTGGAATATTAAAAATTTCGCTTTACTTTTAAAGACATCTATGTACCACCACATCGATTGTTAGAAACTCTATAGAGCTCGTCAATACCTACTAAGACCTATATAGACCTTCTTCATGCTTATTATGACATTAAGGGACCTCTATATCACCTGTTCAGACCACCATAAAGCTCCTATTTACCTTCTTACATCTCGAAAAACCTTCTCATTAGCAGTCCGATCCTCTATAAAGCTCATCAGACCAACTCTGTCTTCCTCTTCACCTGTTCGGACCTCTTGTGGGTTCTTCATCGTCTGTTCTGACATTTATAGAACTCCTCCTTGCCTATTCAGACCTCTAGCGATCTTCTCGTCACCTTTTCCGATCTCCATAGGGTTCCAGCTAATATTCTCAGACCTCTAGTGACCTCATAATCAGCTGTTCGAACTTCTATAGAGCTCCTCAATACGTATTCGGACCTCTATAAAACTCCTCTTTACATATTTGTTCCGCCTTACTTACTCAGACATCTCGCATCCTCTACAGAGCTCCTCCTTACTTACGTAGGCCTCAATTGACTTCCTAATCAGCTGTTCGAACCTCTGCATACAAAAAGGAACTCTTCATGTCCTTTTTGGACATAATATTTGGAATATTAAAAGCTCCGCTTTATGTACTGAAACAACTAGCGACCTCCTCATCGCCCGTTTTAACCTCTGGAGAGCTCGTCAATATCAGTTGAACCACCATACACCTCCTCCTTGCCTACTCATACTTCTAATCAGATGTAAGAAACTCTCAGACTTCAAGGGAACTCTTCATAAAACTGTTCGGACCTCTATAAAGCTCCTCAAATATAAGTAAATCCGCCTTACCTAGTTAGACCTCTTACCATCTCGTCATCGTCTATTCAAATCTCTATAAGGCTCTCCAATACCTACCAGGGCCTCTATAGAACTTATCCTTGTCTATTAAGACCTCTAGTGGTATCCACATCACTTGTTATGGCCTCTATAGAGCTCTATACAGCACCTCAACACCTACGCAGTCTTTAAGCTATCCTTATCCTTATTTTTTCGATTTTCAGATTATCGAAAAGCGCATGCAAATGCGTTTGGGGCAAAATCTACCCGACAGCTCAACAGAATCTCATGATGTCTTTACAAAACATCGTCATGCCTTTTTGGATACGATGCTATCGGCCAACATTGATGGACGTCCTTTGACCCCTGAAGAGATCTACGAAGAGGTGTCCACATTTATGTTTGCGGTAACTATAAGGGCCAATATTTTATTTTTTTGAATTTTTAATAAATAAGTTTTATTTTTTAGGGTCAGGATACCACCAGTTCCGCCTTGACCTTTGCCGTATTTCTGCTATCCCGCCACCCTGAGGTGCAAAAGAAAGTTTTCGAAGAACAACAACGAATTATGTTTGATGATTTACAGCGTGATGCTACTTTTCAGGAGCTGAGCGAAATGAAATATATGGATATGGTACTAAAAGAGACTCTGCGGATTTATCCCAGTGTGCCGCTAGTAGCCCGAGCTGTACAGGAGGATATTACCATGAGTAAGTTTGAGATTAAAAAAATATTACAAATTATTTCATTGAAAAATTAGGGGAGAAATGTTGAGAATTATCATTCTCTCCCTCTCTCTTTCTCTCTCTTGAAATCTCTCAAGTGAGAATTTTTCCGTAGAGAGAACATTTGAAATAATACTCTCCCTTATCTTTTATTTCAGACGGCAAATTCGTACCCAAAGGAACCACGTTGCTTCTTTTCCTCATGTCATTGGGTTATAATGAGCGTAACTTTCCCGATCCCTATCGCTTTGATCCGGAACGTTTTAATAGCCTTCATGAACGTGCCACTGGCTACAATCCTTTTGAGAGTGTACCCTTCAGTGCAGGGCCACGTAATTGTGTGGGCCAGAAATATGCCATATTGGAATTTAAAACTGTGCTCTCGAAAATTGTTCGCCAATTTGAAATATTACCAGCATTGGATGAATTAGTGTCGCAGGATGGATATGTTTCGACCTATTTTGGACCCCATAAGAAGTTGGAAAACGGGAGAGCATCACAATATGAACCGATACTATCGACAGTTTTGACACTTAAATCAGCAAATGGGGTGTTTATACGTATAAAAGAGAGAAAATAATATGAATAAAAATAATTAAAATCGGAAGTTTGTTATTCAAATTTTTTTGAGATATTAAAAAAAAATCACGCCAATGTTGGCTGCTGGAAAAAATATTTTTAAACCAGTAAGGAAGTAAGACTTATATATGGGAGCTATATCTAAATCTGAACCGATTTTCATGAAATTTAACACACATCTTTCCAGACTTAATTCAGAACGCTATGCCAAATTTCATGCAACTCGAAGGATATATAGGGGCTTTGGTGCACCATTTACCTTAAATCGTGCGAAAATATATATGGGAGCTATATTAAAATCTGAACCGACTTTCACGAAAATATATATGTGAGCTATATCTAAATCTCAACCGATTTTCACGAAATTTAACACACATAATTTTGGACCCAATTCAATACCCTTTGCCAAATTTCGTGCAAATCGAAAGATATATAGGGACTTTGGTGAACTATTTACCTTAAATCGGACGAAAATATACATGGGAGCTATATGTAAATCTGAACCGATTTTCACGAAACTTAGCACACATCATTCTAAGCTCAATTCAGTACGCTGTGCCATATTATGTGCAAATCGAAAGATATATGGGGACTTTGGTACACCATTTACATAAAATCGGACAAAACTATATATGGGAGCTATATCTAAATCTATACCGATTTTCGCGAAACTTAGCACACATCATTCTAGATTGAATTCAGTACGATGTGCCATATTTCGTGCAAATCGAAAGATATATAGGGACTTTGGTACACTATTTACACAAAATCGAACGAAAATATATATGGGAGCTATATTTAAATCTGAATCGATTTTCTCGAAACTTGACACACGTCATTTTATACTCAATTCAGTACACTATGCAAATTTTCGTAGAAATCGAATGATATATGGGTACTTTGGTGCAGGATTTACATAGAAGCGGACCAAACTATATATGGGACCTATATCTAAATCTGAGCCGATTTTCACGAAATTTAACACACATCTTTCCAGATTTAATTCAGTACGCTTTGCCATATATCGTGCAAATCGAAAGATATTTAGAGTTTTTGGTGCACCATTTACATTAAATCGGACGAAAATATATACGGGAGCTATGGCAAAATCTGAACAGATTTTCACGAAATTTAACACACATCATTCTAGATCTAATTCATTACGTTATGCCAAATTTCGTGCAAATCGAAAGAAATATGGGGACTTTGGTGCATGAATTACTTAAAATCGGACGAAAATATATATGGAAGCTATATATAAATCTGAACGGATTTCCACGAAACTTAGGACACATCAATCTAGGCTCAATTCAGTACGCTGTGCCAAATTTCGTGCAAATCGAAAGATATATAGGGACTTTGGTGCACCATTTACAGTAAATCGGACGAAAGCATATATGGGAGCTATATCTAAATCTGGACCGATTCTCAGGAAACTTAGCATACATTATTCTAGGCTTAATTCAGTACGCTGTGCCAAATTTCGTGCAAATCGAATGATATATAGGGACTTTGGTGCACCATTTACAGTAAATCGGACGAAAATATATACGGGAGCTATAGCTAAATCTGAACCTCTTTTCACGAAACTTAACACACACCATTATAGGCTTAATTCAGTACGCTGTGCCAAATTTCGTGAAAATCGAAATATATTTGGGGACTTTGGTGTATGAATAATCTAAAATCGGAGGAAAATATATACGGAAGCTACATCTATATCTGAACCGATTTCTATAGGGTTCGTCCTTGGGCCAAATGAATGAGCTGTACCAAAGTTCATCCAATTCGAATAATAAATGCGACCTGTACTTTGTTTACAATTTAACATATGCGGACATGCATAAATCGACTTAGAATGTGATTCTATGCATATTCTTAAAAAGAACCATGTGTCTATCTCGTTTCCTTTTGCCTGTTACAAATATATGTACAAAGACATAAAACCCTGTACCACAGTGTGGTGAAGGGTATAAAAATACACGCCTATAGTAGCTACTTGAAAAAAAAAATACTTTTAAAAAATCCACGCCTTGGATGGCTACTTAAAAAAATATTTTTAAAACATCCTCTTCCCTATGAGTTCATTATTGAATCCTTTATACAAATGGCGACCCTCGTATATATAATTTCGAACATGCAAAACAATAACATTTGTTTATTGCTTCAGATAATCAACACCAAAGATGTTCAATGTTCAGTGCAACTCTCCCTCTTTCTCTCTCTCTCTCTCTCGCTCATTCCTTATCATTGAACGGAGTGAACCTCTCTCTCTCCGTATGAAAGTTGCACTCGCCTTATCATTTCAGAAACAAGTTAATTTGAAACATTGGCAGAATGTAACAATTTTATTGTATAAAATTTGTTACACAATTTGAAACGAGAATTAATAGAACGTCAAGTACGCTGCCGCAAGCAGCTCACGGAATAATAAAAAAGTGTTTTTTTTTCTAAATAAAAATATTTCAATCAAATATTGAAAATGTTCCTGTTGCTGATATTAATATCGTTCCTTTTGCTGGTTGTGTATAAGGAATTTAAATATTCTGGAGTTCGTAAACAAATCGCCCACACCAAGGGTCCACCAATGCTGCCCTTTATCGGCAATGCTCATCAGTTGGGAAAATCTCCAACAGGTAATTAAAAAAATCGAAATTAAAAAAAAAAATATATATATATATATAAAGTAATTTAAAATTTGGAGTAGTCCATATACCGAAGGCTTTGGGCTCACCCATGACCCTTTGGACTAGGTTTTTGTTAATGAAAAAAAATAATAATATTTGAGACCGCATTTTTAAGAAAAAAAAAAAACAACAACAATAAAAAATATTTTTTGTTGAGTAAGGTCATGACATCCCTTGTTTGTATTAAAAAAAAACTTGACAATAAAAAATTATTTTTTAATGGACATTAGTTTAATCTGTTTACAGGGTTTAAAGGGCACTGAAAATAGTACCCCTAATGGACTATTTTTTTTTTTTCAAGTAGATGTCATTGCTAATTAATATTTAATTAAGAGATTTGTAAATGCGATTTATTTTAATCAATATTAAAATCTCTAGCGTCAATTCAAAAACTTTCATTATTTTTAATATTTTCACATATTTTCAGAATACTTTTGTTAGAGGTGAACCACAACAACAGCAAATACATAACGGCTAATCTATGACAAGATTATAACTGTAAACATCTATAATTGGATGTTTATAAAAAAAAGTTGAATTGACCGATAATTAGAAGGCACGCGAATCAACTCAGGCTAGAATATTGAAATAGAATATGAGAATTATTTTATTTTAAAAAATATGTTTAAAATATATTTTTGCAAATCCACGCCTTGTGTGGTATATGATTCGAATTGGATGAAATTTGGCACAGCTCATTTAATTGGAAGACCACGTTCCAAGATGTTGTTTTCTACTCGGTCTTTCCATCTAATTCGTGGCCTTCCCCTTCTTGTAAAGTGCGTCTTGTAAAGTGTGAGTTTGGTCTGGCGGGAGGTGGCCTTGTTTCTAAACTGCTTACTTAGACCATAGTAGCATCTGTTGGCAATCACAATCCTTCTACGAATTTCAAAACTGATGTCATTCGTTTTATTTATGGCGGTACCAAGGTATATAAAGTTTTTAACTACATCGAAGCTGTAGCTCTCAAGTTCCACTGTTGGTCCGAGTCTACTGGACGTCTTGCGCGTTGATACCATCAGCTTGGTCTTCTCGGCGTTTACTGCCATACCCACTTTGGCAGACTCCTTTTCAGTTTGTTCAAAGGTGGCTGTTACCGCTCGCAGTGTTCGACCCATTATATCGATGTCATCGGCGAAGGCGAGTAACATGTGTTGTTTGGTGTACAGAGTGCCATTTCTGTTCACCTTTGCGTCTCGTATGACCTTTTCAAGTAGGGTGTTAAAAAGATCACACGACAAACTGTCACCTTGTCTGAATCCTCGTTCGGTATTGAAGGGGGTACTTTAACTGCTGACCTTGTGCCACTTAAAGTTATCCTGCATAGCCGTATTAATTTTGCAGGAATGCCGAACGTAGACATGGCTTTAAACACCTCTGAACGGATAGGGCTGTCGAATGCGGCTTTATAGTCCACAAATAGGTGGTATGTATCGATGTGTTTTTCGTGGGTCCAGGATTTGGCGCAGTGTGAAAATCTGGTCAATGGTGGATTTGCGAGGTCTGAAGCCGCATGGGTATGGTCCAATGATGTCATTGATCATTGGCTTCAATCTTTCACACAGCACACTGGATATCACTTTATATGCGATGGGAAGGAGACTTATTCCTCTATAGTTGACACATATCGTCTTGTATCCTTTTTTTGTGCACCGGACACAGGATGCTGAGGTTCCAATCATTGGGCATGCATTCATGTAGCCAAATTGTACAAATCAGCTGGTGCATGCTCCTGACCAGCATCTGGCCACCAGTCTTGATATGGATATAGCTCCCAAATTTAGATATAGCTCATATATATTAACGTCCGATTTTATGTAAATGGCGCAACAAAGTCCCTTTATATCCTACGATTTGCACGAAATTTGGCACAGGGTTCTGAATAAAGTCTAGAATGATGTGTGTTAAGTTTCGCGAAAATCGGTTCTGACTTATATATACTCCCATATATACTTTCGTCCGATTTTAGGTAAATAGTGCACCAAAGTCCTTAAATATCATTCGATTTCCACGAAATTTGGCATAGCGTACTCAATTAAGTTTGCAATAATGTGTGCTGAGTTTCGTAAAAATCGATTCAGATTTCGATATAGCTCTCATATATATTTTTGTCCGATTTTAGGTAAATAGTGCACCAAAGTCCCTATATATCCTTCAATTTGCACGAAATTTGGCACACCATACTGACTTAAGCCTAAAACGATGTGTGTTAAATTTCGTGAAAATCGGTACTGAGCTTAGAGTATTGTCTGCCAAGTTTCGTGAAAATCGGTTCAGATATAGATATAGCTCCCATATATATTTCCGTCCGATTATATGTAAATAGTGCACCAAAGTCCCTTTATATCCATCGATTTGCACCAAATTTTACATAGCGTAATGAATCGAGTCCAGAGTGATGTGTGCTAAGTTTCGTGAAAATCGGTTCAGATATAGATATAGCTCCCATATATATTTTCATCCGATTTTATGTAAATTGGGTACCAAAGTCCCTATACATCTTTCGATTTGCACGAAATTTGACATAACGTAATGAATCGAGTGTAGAATAATGTGTGCAAAGTTTCGTAAAAACCGGTTCAAATTTAGATATAGCTCCCATATATATTTTCGTCCGATTAGCACGAAATTTGACATAGCGTACTGAATTATGTCTAGAATGGTGTATGGAAAGTTTCGGGAAAATCGGTTCAAATTTCGATATAGTTCCCACATATACATATATATTCGTCCGAATTGACATAAATCTGCCCAAATGAAAATAAATTTAGCATAGGTTGCAGAAAAATATGAGCATGTTCCCTCGAGGGCACATTGACATGTAATTGTAAGGATTCATATGTACAATATACCGCAAGTGGTGAAGGGTATCATATAGTCGACCCAGTCCGACTTTACTACTTTCCTTACTGGTTTAAAAATATTTTTTCAAGTAGCCACCAAAGGCGTAGATTTTTTAAAAATATTTTTTTCATTTATTTATCATAGGCTTTGATTTTTCAAAAATATTTTTCAAGGGGTTTTCTTTCTGTTCCGCTGTGAGTACTTATATTTGAATGTGACGCACATAGATATAGAATAGATGAAGTCAGGTCAGAACCTGTTTTGTGTTTTTGTATAATGCATATAATTATATTTATTAAATTATATTTGTTTAAACATTTTAAGTATGACAGGTATTTTTAATGGGAACACTAACACGTGTCTTCGAACATTAGATGGGTCGTCGAACCTAGAAGAGAACAAATTTATTATTTCTAATTATTATTTCTAATAGACAAATATTTTTTTTAGATATTTTAATATTTGTAAACCCTTGTTTTATAATATTTTTTTTAGCTACCGTCCATTTCATGTTTGAAAATTTTTATAAATATGGTAATTTTCGGGCCTGGATTGGTTACTATCTATACCTCATTATATCCGAACCGGAAGATGTGGAGGTAAGTTGCCATAACTTCCCAATAAAAATAATAAAAATTTTTCTCCAAAAAATCTTCTTGCCTCTTTAGTACGTCTTAGCCAGCACCGATTTAATTGGCAAATCCGATGTCTACGACATGATGCACCCCTGGCTGGGTGATGGCCTGCTGACGAGCAAAGGCAGCAAATGGCATAAACATCGTAAAATGATCACCCCATCATTTCATTTTAAAATTTTACAAGATTTCCATGAGGTTATGAATACGAATTCCAGTAAATTTATTGAAAAGTTGAGAGAGGTGTCTCAGGGTGATAACATATTTGATTTTCAGGGAATGGTTAATTATTTGACATTGGATGTTATTTGTGGTAAACGGAAAGATGTTATTATAATAAAAAAATTTAAAAAATCATACTTGTTTCGGTTTCAGATACCGCCATGGGTGTTAACATCAATGCCATGGATAATCCCCATACCGAATTTGCCAAGGCTGTGGAATTGTAAGTCTAGATGGATTATAATGGAAGTTATTATTAAAAAAAATTAAATTATTTTTCTAGTATCTGTTTGAACATCAACATGCGAGCCTTTAATCCATTGAAGCGGAAACATGTCACCTATCAGTTTTTCCCCGACTTCAAGGAGTATTGTAGGGCCCTGAAGGTTTTAAAGGAATTTACCTATGATGTGAGTACAACATATTTTAAAATAATCCACGCCTTGAAAAAAACCACTATAACCAGTGAGCGGAGCAGTATAGTCGGACGGGACCGACCATACGATACCCTACACAACTACCACGGAACTCTAACTTTATTCGGATTTTTATTCCGAGCCTTGGTCATATTTCGTGATAGTTTCACAATCTTGCCCGATTAGAGGTCAATAGCACCTCTTTCTCACACCGACATATTTTCCGAATATAACTAATATTCAGTACAGTCCTTCTAATTATTTGTCTATATTTCCTTCGCCGTGAGAAAAGTTTTCGGTCCACTTCATCCCAAAATTATTATCTGATCATCACCGAAGATTATGGGCATTGTCCTTGACCATAGCTTAGATTTGGTTTGGGGATGTGCAGTCACATGTGTGACTACAACACTCTGAGACTGGTTAGGTCCGTTGTGATCATCCACAAGAAGAGATACAGCGAAGAGAAGAGACCAAAGACAGATCTGTAGGGGAGAGAAGATTAGTAAATTAAAGGAGTGAAAAATAAATGAAGGTCGATGGCCCTATGAGTAAGACAGAAAAAGCGTTACGTGTCAAGGTTGCATGCTCCTAACCACTTTATGTTTCTAATTATGCTGTAGATTAGAGCAGGTTCGGTTGTTGAGAAGAAGCTGAGATTCGGTAGAAAAGGAGATCCAATTAGTCTGTGTCGCTTGTAAGCCAGGGCTGGGCAATGACACAGGAGATGCTCACTTGTCTCCGTCTCCTCCTCGTCAACACAGAGTCTGCAGTAATCAATTGCATCAAGATCCCATTTACTAGTAAAAGCCCTGATGTTGCAGTGACCAGTAATGATTCCTGTCATCACTCTAATTTAGCTTTGCTCTGGTTCAACAGTGAGTGCGTTCTTTTGGTAGACAGAGTCGGCCAAAATGAATCTTGACACGTTGCACCTAGGATCGTTATGACAAAGTTAACAGGCTCTTTCGTCAAAAAATGCCTCAAAATTCCTATAGAAAAGACATATGGGTGGTTTGATTGAGTCATCAGTTTCTAGATCGGTGGATTGAGATCCTCGTCTAGCTAGTTCGTCCGCTCTTTCATTACCCAAGATGTCACAATGTCCTGGTACCCAACACAGCCTATAGCTATGGTTAAGTTCTTCCAGAGCTGCTCTACACTTGAGGACGGCTTCGGATTTGATGGCTTTAAGAGCCGCTTGACTATCCACAAAGATAGTCATCGGTTCAACGACCTCAGCATCCAGATTTTTATCAATTCCGCTGCCTTCCAGATCGCGAAGATTTCAGCTTGGAGAGAGAGCCAGACCGTCCAGAGGAGGGTTACTTCGTTTCCAGTCGTCTCTACTTGGAATAACGACATCTACATCGTCAAATCTAAGGATTGGTGATATATAGTCGCTTAGTTCAGCGCTTTGGTCCAATGCTATACCTGGTTCATTAAGAACACTACTATGCCCAAAGGTACAGTTCCGCCAGAGTTTTTGTTCATACAGCCTTAGGGCGCTACGCGCAGCCTGACACTTAATGCTGAGGCCCAAAGGCTTGAAGTACAGCATTGCGTTCAGAGCTGCTTATGGCGTACTCCTTCTGGCTCCTGTAACTAAAATCGCGGCGGCTCTTTGAACCTTGTCTAATTTACTAGATGTCGACTTGAGGCTCAGACAGTTCCACCAAACAAGAGCGCCATAGGACAAGATGGGCTTCACCACAGTGTTATACAACTAGTGACCATAGCTGGAGCCTCGCCTATGTTGAACCCTTGAAAAAATATTAAAAAATATTTCTTTTTCAGGTTATCCAAAAACGCATGGATCTCCGTAAGCGAGAGGAAGAAGAAGCAGCCAAACGTAAAATAAGCACCGACAAATTTGATGGGGATTTCAAAAAACCCAAAATGGCATTCTTGGATACTTTGCTTTCCTCCACGGTTGATGGTCGTCCCTTAACGATACAAGAAGTTTACGAAGAAGTCTCCACATTTATGTTCGAAGGACATGATACAACAACCTCGGCTTTGTCCTTTATTACATATCTCCTCTCACGCCACCTGGGAGTACAAAGAAAAGTCTACGAGGAGCAGCGGGCAATAATGGGCGAAGATATGAAACGTAATGCCACCTTCCAGGAGATAAATGATATGAAATACTTAGATATGGTTATCAAGGAGTCACTGCGTCTATATCCCAGTGTACCCATTGTGGGTAGGCTAACGGATAAGGAATATAATATGAGTGGGTATTTCAAGGATTTTTTCCAATTTTGTTTATTAAAATAATTTTTTTCTCTCTCCCCCTCCACTAGATGGCAAAATCATACCCCCTGATACCTCAACCATGGTCTTCATTATGGCCTTGGGTTATAATGAGAAAACCTTTCCCGATCCCTATCGTTTTGATCCGGAACGTTTCTCCACCGCCAAGTATAATGATGACAAACATAATCCCTTCGATTATGTGCCGTTCAGCGCCGGGCCACGTAATTGTATTGGTCAAAAATTTGCTATTCTAGAAATAAAGACGGCCATATCAAAAATCGTCCGACATTTTGAAATTTTACCAGCTCTGGATGAGTTGGAATCGAAAGATGGCTATGTGAGCAATTATCTTGGTCCGAATAGAGAAAAACGGCCACAGCTACATAAATATGAACCACGATTGGCAATGGTTATAACCTTGAAATCGGATAATGGTATTATGCTGAGAATGAGAGAGAGGAAATGAGAAATAAGTTAAGTTGTTGTTATTGTATATATATATATATTTTTAAATTTAAATAAAAAATGTTTAAGAGAAATATTTTTTTTGATTTTTTTAAAGAATGGTTAAATATTTTTTTCAAGAAGATACTTTTGGTGTGGATTTTTATACCCTTCGCCACACTGTGGCAAGAGGAAAGGAGATAGACACATGGTTCCGTCTGTGGATGTTAAATTGTAAACAAAGTACAGTTCGCATTTATGATCCGATTTGGATGAAATTTGGCACAGCTAACTTATTTGGCTCAAGGACGAACCCTATTGAAATTGGGAAACATCGGTTCAGATTTAGATATAGCTCCCGTATATAGTTTCGTTCGATTTATGGTAAATGGGGTACAAAGGTCCCTATATATCTTTCGATTTGCACGAAATTTGACATAGCGTACTGAATTAGTTCCAGAATAACGTGTGTTAAATTTCGAGAAAATCGGTTCAGATTTAGATATAGCTTCCATATATAGTTTTGTCCGATTTTATGTAAATGGTGCACCAAAGCCCCTATAAATCTTTCGATTTGCGGGAAATTTGGCACAGGGTTCTGAATTAGGTCCAGAATGATGTGTGTCAAATTTCATGAAAATCGGTTCAGATTCAGATATAGCTCCCATATATATTTTCGTCCGATTTTATGTAAATGGTGCTCCAATCCCCTATATATATTTCGATTTGCATGAAATTTGGCATAGGGTACTGAATTGTGCCTAGAATGGCGTGTGTCAAGTTTCGAGAAAATCGGGTCAGATTTAGATATAGCTCCCATATATATTTTCGTCCGATTTCAGGTAAATAATGCACCAAAGTCCCTATATATCATTCGATTTGCATGAAATTTGGCACGGTGTACCCAATTGAGTCTAGAATGATGTGTGCAAAGTTTCGTGAAAATCGGTTCAGGTTTAGATATAACTCCCATATATATCCGATATTTATCCGATTTTATATAAATGGTGTTCCAAAACCCCTATATATCTTTCGAAATTTTGCATAGCGTACTGAATTGAATCTAGAATAATGTGTGCTAAGTTTCGTGAAAATCGGTTCAGATTTAGATATAGCTTCTATATATATTTACGTCCGATTTTAGGTAAATGGGGCACCAAAGTCCATATATATCTTCTGATTTGCGCGATATTTTGCATGGTGTACTCAATTGAGACTATAATGTCGTGTGCCGAATTTGGTGAAAATCGGTTCAGAGTTAGATATAGCTCCCACATATATTTTCGTCCGATTTTAGGTAAATGGGGCACCAAAGTCCCTATATATCTTTCAATATGCGCGAAATTTTGCTGGTGTACCGAATTGAGACTAGAATGTCGTGTGCCAAATTTAATGAAAATCGGGTCAGATTTAGATTTAGCTCCTATATATATGTCAATGTTCCTTCGAAAACACGACGTCTGTTTTTTACATATGTAGCTAAAATAGCCAACGATTAGATACCGACCAGTTTGGTCAAAAAACGTATACCAAAAATATGGCAACACTTCGTGTGCCACTCTCTTATAGCCACACACAGAAGTCTCTTAAATGCAATCAAATATCATTTCCTTGATTCCAGTATAAATGTCTTCAGTAATTTCAAACTGAAGTTCATTAGTCTTGAGAGTGTTAAAGCGTAACGATCGTGACTCGGTAACTGACAGCTCCGAGTGAGCATAGCAACAATAAAAACGCAAATAAATAGAATTCGAAATCTTTCTTTTCAAATAGATATTCAAAAAATACGAACATGTTTTTGTTGTTACTAACATGTTTATTGCCATTGTTGTGGATCGTTGTGGATAAAGAACAATTCTATGCCCGAAAACGCCAACAAATTTCCCATACTGGGGGTCCAAAGATGTTGCCCTTAATAGGAAATGCACATCAGTTGGGGAAAACACCGCACGGTAATGCAATAACAACAATAACAACTGCAAAATACAATTACTGATGTGAATTTCAATAATTATAGTTATTGTGAATTAATGATGATGCTTCGAAATTAGTACATGTGGTGTGGTGAACCGGATATTCGGGTTTCGACAAATTTAAAATATTTCGAAAAGATATAAAGTGATACTTCTATATAAAAATTATTTATATGAAAAATTCAAATATTTCTTGTTGGGACCGGTTTTTATTTTATGTTAACCGGTTATTTGGTCTTGGAACTTCGAAAATGTGTTTTTATATCGCAGTTTTTTTGTAATATTAATATTATCATTACAATGATCTCTATAGCCAATTTTGGCGTAGAATTTGTCATTTGTGAACCGGTTTTTGGTAATAATTGGAACCGGATTTTCGGGTTTTATATTATAAACATTTTTAAAGACCCTAAAAATTGATTTATTATGTTTCAGAAAGAAGCTTGATAAATATTTACTAAATTTTTCTTTGTAAATGATCCGGGTTCGATGTAAAACTGTAACCGGTTTCTTTAAATTTTATGATATATTAACTTATTAAATGAAAACGTATTAATATTATCATTACAATGATCTCTATAGCCAATTTAGACGCAGAATTTGTCATTTGTAAACCGGGTTTTGGTAATAATTGGAACCGGATTTTCGGTTTTTTATTATAAATATTTTTAAAGGCCTAAAAAATAATTTATTGTGAGTCAGAATGACGTTTGTTAAATATCGACAAAATTTTTCTTTGAAAAATATCCGATTTCATATAAAACTGTAACCGGTTTCTTTATTTTTTTAAGATATATTTGCATATTATATTGAAAAATATTAATATTGTCATTACAATGTTCTCTGTAGTCAATTTTGGCGTAGACTTTATCATTTGGGAACCGGGTTTTGGTAATAATTGGAACCGGATTTTCGGTTTTTATATTACAAAAATGTTTAAAGGCCAAAAGATTGAATTATTATGAGCCAGAATGACGTTCGTTAAATAGTTACTAAATTGTTCTTTGAAAATTAATCGGGTTTTCTGTAAAACTGAAACCGGTTTCTTTAGTTATTTTAAGTTTTATAAATTGTCGTTATTTAAAATCGTTACAAATTTAATTATAAAATATTCACAACGAAGTTGTATTAAAATGGTTTTGGAATTTCTTTAAAATTGATTCGGGTTTTCTGTAAAACTGAAACCGGTTTCTTTAGTTATTTAAAATTTTATAAATTATAGTTATTTAAAATCGTTACAATTTTACTTATAAAATATTTACAAAGAATTTTTATTAAAATTGAACTGGAATTTCTTGAAAATTGAATCGGTTTTGTCTGAAAACCAAACCGGTTTTTTATGAATCTTTAATTTTATCAAATATTATTAAATAAAAATCTATGTCAATTCATTTATAATATATTTTCAGCGGATTGTTACTAATATAAAATGGTGTATTCTATAAATTGGAACCGGTTTTGTGTGATAATCGAACGTGATTGCAATTTCTTAAAGTGATCTTTGTTGAAAATTGTTAATAATTGATTAAAAAAAAATTGAATTGTATTTTATAAAAAAATATTATTATTTTGGAACTGGGAATTCTTTAAAATGGAATCGGTTTTGTGTGAAATAACAATCGGTTTTTCTGTTTTTTTTTTTAAATTTTACTAAATACAATTTAATAAAAATTTATATAAAATCATTTATAATATTTTTACAACGGATTACTGATATAAAATTGTGTGTTTCAATAAATTGGAACCGGGTTTTGTGTTAAAATCTAACGGTTTTTATTAATTTTAATTTCAATAAGTGATTTTCTTTTTGAAAATTTTTAATAATAGATTAAAAATATTTTAAATGATTTTCGATTAATATTTTTTTGCAATATGGAACCGGTTTTTAAAAAAACTCAAACCGGTTTTTTGCAAACAAATGAACCGGATTTTAATTTTTTAGTTTTTAAACATTTTTGTTAGCCAAATATAAATCGTTTTTGAAAATTTGTAATAATCGGTAAAAATATTTTAAATGACTTTTGATTAATATATTTTTTTTTGCAATATGGAACCGGTTAAAAATAAACCTCGAACCGGTTTTTTGCAAAACAAATGAACCGGTTTTTTATTTTGTACAAATTTTCTTGAGCCAAATCTAAACCGTTTTGGAATAAAATTTTAAAAAATTTTATTGTCAAATTTATTCATTCCGCGTGCGTTAGCTGGTTAGCAATGGGGTTTCGTTGGAATTGAGATCGGTGTCTCGCTGGCATCGCATTACATTTTTTTTATTGTTTTGCCTTTTCTCTCCCTCTCTCTTTCTCTTGCTATTTCATTAATGTTTACTAATGTCAATGTTTGAAATCATTTCTTTTTGTTGTGATTTTGTTTATAGCATTGTGTCGATCTGAATGCAATGTCCATTTCGAAAAACCGGTTTACTAGTTATTGTCTCAGTGCTTCTTCTTTTGCATTAAACAAAAAAACAAATCGTATTGTTGTGTTGTTGTGATTTTGGTTTTCTTTACCATTTCCTACAATGTCAATAAAATTTTTTTCGATTCCGTTTTGAAACAGTCTACTTCTGGAGAACAAAAATAGCCATTCATTGATAAGCACAATTTAAGTACCAATTGCTTCGGGTTGAAAAATATTTTTAAAAAAATCCACCCAAGTCGGCTTTTTAAATTTTTTTTTTAAATCCACGCCTATGTTGGCTGCTTGAAAAAAATATTTTTTTAAAAATATTTAAGAATTGATTTTTATTTACTAAAAAAATAATATTTTTTAATTTTTTATTGCAGATATTTTAAATTTTTTATTCGATAATTGTTACAAAAATAATTTTCACAATTTTCGCGTTTGGATTGGTTATTATCTGAATATTTTCGTAACTGAGCCGCAAGATGTTGAGGTGGGTCGCAAAATTTAATTAAAATTAATACCCAATAACATACTATTTCCAACCTCTTCCCTTTTTCAGTTCATTTTGTCCAGCACCAGCCTGATTAAAAAATCCGATATCTATGAAATGACCTATGACTGGTTGGGCGATGGTTTGCTAACCGGTACCGGCCAGAAATGGCATAAAAATCGTAAAATCATAACACCGGCATTTCATTTTAAAATTTTGCAAGATTTCCATGATGTTATGAATAAAAATTCCAATAAATTCGTAGAGAAGCTGAGAGAGGCCAGCAAGGGGGATACGATAATTGATTTTCAAAATATGGTCAATTATTTTACATTGGATGTTATTTGCGGTAAGTTTTTTGAAGACTACTAGAATTGGATAGAAAATTGGATAAAAAATATTTTTATTATAGATACTGCCATGGGTGTCTCCATAAATGCCATGGACAATCCGCATACGGAATTTGCCAAGGCTGTGGAATAGTGAGTAGGATTTTTTCAAATAATTTTTTTTTTTTTTTGGGAAATTTTTAAAAAATATATATTTTTTTGTAGTATGTGTGCCAACATCAACATGCGAGCCTTTCATCCTCTGAAACGTAGCAAGCTGACATATCAGTTCTTTCCGGAATACAAGGAGTACTGCAAAGCCATAAAGACCTTAAAGGATTTTACATTTGATGTGAGTAAATATTTTTTTAAGTAATTAAAAATATTTTTAAAACAATTCAGTACGCTATGCCAAATTTCGAGTAAATTGACGGAAATGTTGAGGCTTTGGTGCACCATTTACATAGTATCGGACGAAAAAATATATGGGAGCTACATCGAAATCTGAACCGATCTTCACGAAATTTAACACACATCATTCTAGACTTAATTCAGTATGCTATGCGAAATTTCGTACAAATCGAAGACTATATAGGGTCTTTAGTGCACTATTTACCTAAAATCGGACGAAAATATATGGGAGCTATATCTTAATTTGAACCGATTTTCATGAAACTTTGCACACATCATTCTAGAGTTAATTCAGTCCGCTGTGCCAAATTTCGTGCAAATATAGGGACTTTGGTGCATTATTTACCATAAATCGGACGAAAATAAATATGGGAGCTATATCTCAATCTGAACCGATTTTCCCGAAACTTATCACTCATAATTTCAGACTCAATTCAGTACGCTATGCCAAATTTCGTGCAAATCGAAAAATATGTAGGGACTTTAGGGCACTATTTACCTAAAATCGGACGAAAATATATATGGGAGCTATATCTAAATTTGACCCGTTTTTCCTGAAACTTAACACTCACAATTTCGGACTCAATTCAGTACGCTATTCCAAATTTCGTGCAAATCGAAGGACATACAGGGACTTTGGTGCACTATTTACCTAAAATCGGACGAAAATATATATGGGAGCTATATCTAAATCTGAACCGATTTCTACGAAATTTTACACACATCGTTCTAGACTCAATTCAGTACGTGAAGCCGAATTTCGTACAAATCGAAGACTATATAGGGTAGTTGGTGCACCATTTAAATAAAATCGGACAAAAATATATATTAGAGCTATATCTAAATCTGACCCAATTTTCATGAAACTTAACACACATCATTCTACTCTTAAATCAGTACGCTATACCAAATTTCGTGCAAATCGAAAGATATATAAGGACTTTGGTGCACTATTTACCTAAAATCGGACGAAAATATATATGGGACCTTTATCTAAATCTGAACCGATCTGCACGAAATTTAACACACATCATTCTAGATTTAATTCAGTACACTATGCCAAATTCCGTGCAAATCGAAGGGTATAAAGGGACTTTGCTGCATCATTTGCCTTAAATCGAACGAAAATATATATGGAAGCTATATCTAAATCTGAACCGATTTTCACAAAACTTACCACTCATAATTTCGGATTCAGTTCAGTACGCTATGCCATATTTCTTGCAAATCGAAGGACATATAGAGACTTTGATGCACTATTTACCTAAAATCGGACTAAAATGTATATGGGAGCTATATCTAAATCTGACCCAATTTTCTCGAAACTTGACACACATAATTCTAGCCTCAATTCAGTACACTATGCAAGTTTTCGCGCAAATCGAAAGATAAATAGGGTCTTTAGTGCACCATTTACATAAAATCGGACGAAAATATATATGGGAGCTATATCTAAATCTGAACCGATTTGAATTTTGTATTTTGTTTACAATTTAACATGGCCGGACAGACCATGTTGAATTGTATTAAAAAGTGATTTTATGCATATTCTCTAAAGGAACTATGGGTCTATATCGTTTCCGTTTGCCTGTTACCAACATATGCACAAAGACATAATACCCTGTACCACAGTGTGGTGAAGGGTACAAAAACCACTCTTCGATTGTACCCCCTGAAAAAATATTAAAAAAATCCATGCCAATGATTCCTTTTCGTTTTTCCCCTTTCAGGTCATTGAGAAGCGTGTAAAGCTCCATAAAGAACAAGAGCTCAACAAACTCAACGAAAATACCGCCGATGAATTCAACAAACCCAAGAGAGCCTTTTTGGATACCCTGCTCTCAGCCACGGTGGATAATAGACCCTTTACCACCCAAGAGCTATACGAAGAGGTGTCCACATTTATTTTTGCGGTAAGTTCGAATAATAATTTCTTAAAGAAAACTAAAAATAAAATTTGAATTTCTTTTAGGGGCACGACACCACCTCATCGGCCATATCATTTGCCGTGTATCTTCTGTCACGCCATCTAGAGGTTCAAAGAAAAGTCTACGAAGAACAACAGCGTATAATGGGAGACAACCTCAAACGTAGTGCTACATTTCAAGAAATTGCCGATATGAAATATTTAGATATGGTTTTGAGAGAGACCCTACGATTATATCCCAGTGTGCCGGTTGTGGGTAGACACACCGAAAGGGAGTATAATATGAGTAAGGAATTTTTTAGAAAAAATTAAGAGAAAACATTAATAAATCTTCCTCTCCGTTAGATGGCAAGTTCATACCCGAGGACACTTCGCTAAATATTTTCATTATGTCTTTGGGTTATAACGAGAAGACCTTCCCAGATCCCTATCGTTTTGATCCCGAAAGATTTGCCGCCGCTGTAGAGACTCACAAACCCTTTGAATTGGTACCCTTTAGTGCAGGGCTACGTAATTGTATTGGACAAAAATTTGCATTGCTCGAAGTCAAGACAGCCGTTTCGAAAATTGTTCGCAACTTTGAGATTTTGCCACCCTTGGATGAGTTGGCATCCCAAGATGGTTATGTTAGTAATTGGCTTGGTCCACAAAGGGAACAGAGACGGAAATTACATAAATATGAACCAAAGCTAGAAATGGTATTAACTCTGAAATCGGAAAATGGTATTTTGATAAGGCTGAGAGAAAGAAATTAAATTTATGGTGTTTGTGGCTTTACTAGAAATAATTAAATTTTATTTATTTACAATAAAACTAAGAAATAAAACAAAATTTTGTAATTCCAATAATCCATCCCTGAAATAATATAATATA
>NW_026878824.1:0-24474 GCF_032173495.1 Musca vetustissima | reverse complement strand
TAAAAGATTTTGTTAAAAATAAAACATTGTTGAACTGTTGGCTAAAAGTAATTTGCATTCAGTGGATGCCAATAGTGGCTAGCTGTGAAAATTGTTGTTGATGCTGTGAACAAGTGTGAAACATCGACCTTTAATGGACGCACTATGTTTTGGAGAGCAAGTTTAGATGCATTTCATGCACTTTGTGTGTGAGTGTTGCAAATAGTCTTTTTCTGTTCAAAAATGAAATTTTTTGTTAGAAGGTGAAATAAAGCGACAGGAATAAAATAACAATGATAATAATATATAACCTCATTACATGAATAGATTATGGATATCCGTTTATTGGATAATTGTTATTATTGTCAATTTTATTAATTAACAGGAAAATAAAAAACCTCGTCTCCATATTCCCTCCAGTAGATGAGCGAATTCCTATAATCCGTATAATAGAGGAGTTCTTCTACATGAGTCTTATTTCCGAACGAACACAAAGATGACCTGACTAAAGACATATTTTACGAGAGTGTAGAAACAGCATATGAACGCTGTCCTAGCCATGGCTTTAAAATTCTGCTAGAGAATGCAAAAATCGGAAGGGAAAATATTTTTGGTCCCACCGTCGAAAAATTCAGCCTCCATGAAACATCAGACAACAGCATGAGATTAATTGACTTCGCGGCAGCAAAGAACATCGTAGGTAGCAGCACTAGATTCAAGTATCTCGATATACATAAGGTCACCTGGATTTCTCCCGATCAAACGACGAGAAATCAAATCCATCATGTTGTGATAGACGGAAGACATTCATACAGTGTTTTAGACGTTCGATTGATCCGAGGGGCGAATATCGATTCTTACCACTACCTTGTGGCTGCCAAGGTTTGCACCCTTCTTAATGTAGGAGAAAAGGTGCGATCCAACGCAATATGGAAACTCGACTTCGAAAAGCTGCAAACACAAAAGGTAGCAGAAGCCTACCCCGCTCAACTTACCCACCTGCTTGACAAAAGCCCGATATGAATATAGAAGCACAATGGCAAAGAATTACCCACTCCCTATCAAATCAAATAATGGCGGTAGAGAATATGCCCCAGAACCAATAAGAGATGACGGTGTAGAGTGTATACCACCTAGCCAAGATTAGGTCAATCGGCTGAAGAATAATAAAGCAGCAGGTGCCGATTAGTTACAAGCAAAACTATTCAATACCAGTGGTCAGATGCTGATCAGCTTGCACAAGCTTATTAGTACAATTTGGCTAGGGGAATGCAATTATTGGAACTTCAGCATCCCGTGCCCCGGCACAAAAAAGGAGACAAGACGAAATGTGCCAACTATAGAGGAATAAGTCTCCTTCCCATCGCATACAAAGTGATATCCAGCGTATTGTGTGAACGAAAGAAGCCAATAACCAATGACATTATGGGACCATACCAATGCGGTTTTAGAAAAATTATAACAGATTATTATGCGGCTCTAATAAAGGAAAATACCAACGCGAACCAGTAAGGAAAGTCCAAAAGTCGGACGGGGCCCTGATACCCTTCACCACTTTGGGTACATACAAGAGATGTTAATGTCTATAATATCCTGTAGATAGACAGACATAGAATCATTGGAGGACCATTAAGATGGATTCGGGCGAAATTTATTGTGCTATGTAGATAGATATTTGAACCAATTGAAAATACCACACACACACATACCATTCTGAAATCAATGAAAAATTTCTTGGCAAACGGGCAGACTTGGATTCTTTGGTGTACCATTTGTATGAAATTGAGTAAAATTATCTATAGTAGCTTTAAATAAACACATGGACCTAATTAAGCAACCGTTGCATACGCCATTTGTTTTTTGTTATCACTCTATATTCAATTTAATACCATCTGCCAAAATTCGTGTAAATCGAACAAACATAGGCCCTTCGGTGCAACATTTACATAAAATCGAACGAAAAAATATATAAGGCCGATATAAAAATCTGAACCGATTTCAACCAACCTTATCACACATCATTTTTTCCTCAATTGCATTCGCTATGCAAAATTTTTATCGGACAAATATATATATATATATATAAATATGACCCGATTTCCTCGAAACTTGACACACATCATTCTAGCCTCAATTCAGTACCCTACGCCAAATTTCGTGCAAATCGAACGGTATATAGGGACTTTGGTGCCATATATATACCTTAAATCGGACGATTATCAATAGGGTTCGTTTTTGGGCCAAATAAGTAAGCTGTGCCAAATTTCATCCAAATCGGATCATAAATGCAACCTACACTTTGTTTACAATTTAAATCTACAGACGGACGGACGGACATGCATATATCGACTCAGAAAGTGACTCTATGCATATTCTCAAAAGGAGCCATGTATCTATCTCGTTTCCTTTTCCATAATACAATGTACCACAGTGTGGTGAAGGGTATAAAAACATCGACACATTCCTCCTGTTTGTCGACCATACAGCTGCATTCGACAACGCTATCCGCTCAGAGGTTTTTTAAGTTATACCTGTTTTCGGCATTCCTACAAAATTAATACGGCTCTGCAGGGTAACATTAACTGACACAAGGTCAGCAGTTAAAATCGGAAGGAACCCCTCTGAGCCCTTCAATACCGATCAAGGGTTCAGACAAGGTGACAGTCCGGCGTGTGCCCTTTTTAACATCCTGCTGAAAAAGGTCATTCGAGATGCAAAGATACTCAGAAATGACACCTCTCGGAGCCCTTCAATACCGAACGAGGGTTCAGACACGGTGACAGTCTGTCGATTGACCTTTTTAACATCCTGTTTCATAAAGTAATATGTGTTGCAAATGTAAACATGAATGACACCCTGTACACTCGCATGCGCCTATGACAACGAAATAATGGGTCGAAAATTGCGAGTGTTAAAAACCACCTGTGAACAAAGTGAGAAGTAGTTTTCCAAAATGGATCTGGCAGTAAGTGGCGAGAAGACCATGGTGATGGTATCAACTCACAAGACGCCCAGTTGACTCGGACCACCTGTGGAACTTGAAAACTATAGCTTCGAGGTAGTAAACTATTTTATATACCTCGCTACCGCCATAAACAAACAGTTGATGTCTTCTGCTACTTAGTGGTGGACACCTACAGAGTATGCGTTCAATTGCTTCTAGCTCCTCCTCATCCTTACATTAACGGCAATAATGAACTGCAGAGAGTCGACAGGTCTGTAAAGAAAAAGACTAAAGACTAATCGATCTGTATATAGAACACGAATTGGTATGTATATGTATGTAGACCACAGGCCTTTGCAAAGGCCAGCTGGTATATAAAGAGACCGACTTAACTGGTAACCCAGAAAACAAAAATAATTTCGATAGAAACTGTTTCTGAAATGCAATAGGATCCTGTATAATATTAATGTATACTAATAAGAGGTCTTCAATACATAAAATAAATATAAATTATTAATTTCCTTAATATATTACACTTAAACACTCAAAGTGCAGATGTGTGTGTGTGTGTGTATTCTTTTGAGAAAAAACGAAAATACAAATTATTAATCCCAACAAGTGAATGTGATAATGTTTGAGAGCTGCCGCGGAGTTAAGTATTTTATTTGTATTTCCTTTTGATTTCCCTTCATCTTCAACTGCCATATTTCTTTACGTTTACTCACACACATATGTATATATATATATATATATATATATATATTAAGCAATATCTCTGGAGGCTTAATTCCCTTGGATCAATACATCGTAAATAAGAGTGTCTGTGTGGATTTTTCCGTTAAAGAAATCTTGTTTTCATTTACCAACAAAAAACGAGGTGTAATTATGGTGGTTGGGAAAACTTTAACAAATCGAAAGTGCTTTGTAATTAAATAATAAAGAAGAAAATTCGAAAAAATAATGGGTAGATGTTCAAAATTTATTTATATCAAAAATCTTGCCCATTTCGTATTGTTTAACCTTACTATCCTCCCACGCATACACATCCGCATTTAAAGTCGTCCACTATATTGGTTCGAGGTAGACATGCACTTTAAAAAACTTTTTTCCATTTTTATTTTTGTTTTTCGTATTGCATGTGTAATAAATATAAGTGCATATATTTTTGGTTTTATTGCTGCCACTTTTCACTCCTTACAACTGCCGAGTGATTCGATGGACCAATGGCCCAATGTATAAGACTTGTCGCGTTCTCTCTGGCCTCAGTAGCAAGAGACATTTCGTGAAATATTTGTTTGGGCTATTATGAGAAAAAAATCATTCTCTAACATTCATATACACACGAACTTGAAAGTTCTTTATATGGAATACGAAGTAAAAGTTGTTAAAAGGCGACCAAATAAAATTGCGAATATAACACACATTTTATGTCTGCCATATGTAGTTGAAGTAGTGGCGCTTCGTAAAGGAAGTTAAAAAGGCAACTTAAAAAAAGAGGAATGGGGATTTTGTATATTACTAGTGACAGATCTTAATCCTTGAAATGGCTCTGTTAACATTTAAAGTCGATAAAAATATATTTCTGAAAAATTGCTACAAAGACAAACAAAGGTAGGAATGTTTGTATGTACTACCGGTATATTTATATTCAAATAAATACTTCATTTAATTTGCAAAAAAACTATAAAACCAGTAAGGAAAGTAGTAAAGTCAGGCTGGGCCGACTATATGATACCCTTCACCACTTTGGGTATATTCTACATATGGGTATTCTCATTTTTTTTAATTCTATTAAAAACAATTGTTTGGTTTGATCTTTATCAATAAATGAACCGACTAACATCAATCTATATACATGCTTTTCTGCAACTTATGCTAAATTTCAATGGGACAAATTTGGGTAAATCGATTTATAGCACACTAGATACAAACTATTCTATTATATCAATCAGACACCCATTCGAAATATATATGGAAGCTATGTCTGCATCTGCACCCATTACAAAAAAAGCGCAATCACTCTAGTCTCAATTGAATACGTTGAGCAAAATTTCGTGCCAATCGGAGGAGTTTGGTGCACCATTTACCTAAAATCGGACGAAAATATATAAGTGGCTGTTATATCTAAATCTGCATCAGGAAAATTAACACACATCATTCTAGACTTAAGTCAGTACGCTATGTCAAATTTCGTGCAAATCGAACGGTATATAGGGACTTTGGCACACCATTTACCTTAAATCAGAAGAAAATATATATGAGAGCTATATCTAAATCTTAACCAATTTTCACGAAATTTAACACACATCATTCTAGACATAATTCAGTACGCTATACAAATTTTGTGGAAATCGAAAGGAATGTAGAGGCTTTGGTACAGCTTTTACACAAAATCGTATGACAATATGTATGTGAGCTATATACAAATCTGAACCGATTTCCACGAAACTTAGCGGACATGACCCAGACCCAATTCAGAACGCTGTGCCAAATTTCGTGCAAATCGAAAGATATATAGGATCTTGGGTGTAGCATTTACATAAAATCTGATGAAAATATATATGGGAGCTATATATAAATCTGAATCGATTTTCACGAAACTTCGCACACATCATTCTAGGCTTAATTCAGTACGCTGTGCAAATCGCAAGATATATAGGGACTTTAGTTCACCATTTACCTTAAATCGGACGAAAATATATATGGGAGCTATATGTAAATCTGAACCGATTTTCACGAAACTTAGCAGACATTATTCTAAACTCAATTCAGTGCGATATGCCCAATTTCGTGCAAATTGAAAAATATATAGGGACTTTAGTGCACCATTTACCTTAAATCGGACGAAAATATATATGAGAGCTATATCTAAATCTGAACCGATTTTCAGGCAACTTAGAACACATTATTCTAGGCATATTTCATTAAGTTATACCAAATTTCGTACAGATCGAAAGTTATTTAGGGATTTTGTTTCACCATTTACCTTAAATGGGACGAAAATATATTTGGTAGCTATATCTAAATCTGAACCGATTTTCACGAAACTTAGCACACATCATTCGAGGTTCAATTCAGTACGCTGTGCCAAATTTCGTGCAAATCGAAAGATATTTGGGGACTTTAGTGCACCATTTACCTTAAATCGGACGATTCTGCGCCAAAGTCCCTAAATATCTTTCTATTTGCAGGGAATTTGGTATATCACACTAAATTGAGTCTATAATGATGTGCGCTAAGTTTCGTGAATATTAGTTCAGATTTAGATATAGTTCCCATATATATGTTCGTCCGATTTAACGTAAATGGTGCGCTAAAGTCCCTAAATATCTTTCGATTTGCACGAAATTTGGCATAAAGTACTGAATCGAGTGTTCCAAGTTTCGTGAAAATCGGTTCAGATTTAGATATAGCTCAAATATATATTTTCGTCCGATTTAATTTAATTGCACCAAAGTTCTTATATATCTTTCGTTCGATTTCATGTCAAGGTTCTTTCGAAAAGGCGATGTCTGTTAGGAGACTATGTAGAATTTACCCAAAGTGGTGAAGGGTATCATATAGTCGTCCCAGTCCGACTTTACTACTTTCCTTACTGGTTTAATATAGATCCCCCAAGTACATTTCTAAATTTATGCAATTTTTATTTTTTTAATTATTTACATCTCACATACAATGACTGCGAATAAAATTTAAATTTCCTTCATTTGATAAATCCATCACAATGCCCATTAAACTTTACAAAACTATATCCCGCTTAACTCAAAAAAACCAAACAGCAGACTTTACAACACAAATACTTGATCTGACCACTTATTGATTTTCTGACATTCAGTCGGCTTTACAAATCATTCCAACATTCCTTCAATCCATTTTACACACTTCGACATTGCCAGCGTTCGTCAATATGGTAATATTTTAGCGTGGCACAAACAACGCCATCAGCTTCGCCATCCACTTAATCCGCAACAACTTAAAAGATTTTTGTTAAAAATAAAACATTGTTGAACTGTTGGCTAAAAGTAATTTGCATTCAGTGGATGCCAATAGTGGCGAGCCGTGAAAATTGTTGTTGATGCTGTGAACAAGTGTGAAACATCGACCTTTAATGGACGCACTATGTTTTGGAGAGCAAGTTTTCATGCATTTCATGCACTTTGTGTGTGAGTGTTGCAAATAGTCTTTTTCTGTTCACAAATGAAATTTTATGTTAGAAGGTGAAATAAAGCGACAGGAATAAAATAACAATGATAATAATATATGACCTCATTACATGAATAGATTATGGATATCCGTTTATTGGATAATTGTTATTATTGTCAATTTTATTAATTAACAGGAAAATAAAAGACCTCGTCTCCATATTCCCTCCAGTAGATGAGCGAATTCCTATAATCCGTATAATAGAGGAGTTCTTCTACATGAGTCTTATTTCCGAACGAACACAAAGATGACCTGACTAAAGACATATTTTACGAGAGTGTAGAAACAGCATATGAACGCTGTCCTAGCCATGGCTTTAAAATTCTGCTAGAGAATGCAAAAATCGGAAGGGAAAATATTTTTGGTCCCACCGTCGAAAAATTCAGCCTCCATGAAGAAACATCAGACAACGGCATGAGATTAATTGACTTCGCGGCAGCAAAGAACATCGTAGGTAGCAGCACTAGATTCAAGTATCTCGATATACATAAGGTCACCTGGATTTCTCCCGATCAAACGACGAGAAATCAAATCCATCATGTTGTGATAGACGGAAGACATTCATACAGTGTTTTAGACGTTCGATTGATCCGAGGGGCGAATATCGATTCTTACCACTACCTTGTGGCTGCCAAGGTTTGCACCCTTCTTAATGTAGGAGAAAAGGTGCGATCCAACGCAATATGGAAACTCGACTTCGAAAAGCTGCAAACACAAAAGGTAGCAGAAGCCTACCCCGCTCAACTTACCCACCTGCTTGACAAAAGCCCGATATGAATATAGAAGCACAATGGCAAAGAATTACCCACTCCCTATCAAATCAAATAATGGCGGTAGAGAATATGCCCCAGAACCAATAAGAGATGACGGTGTAGAGTGTATACCACCTAGCCAAGATTAGGTCAATCGGCTGAAGAATAATAAAGCAGCAGGTGCCGATTAGTTACAAGCAAAACTATTCAATACCAGTGGTCAGATGCTGATCAGCTTGCACAAGCTTATTAGTACAATTTGGCTAGGGGAATGCAATTATTGGAACTTCAGCATCCCGTGCCCCGGCACAAAAAAGGAGACAAGACGAAATGTGCCAACTATAGAGGAATAAGTCTCCTTCCCATCGCATACAAAGTGATATCCAGCGTATTGTGTGAACGAAAGAAGCCAATAACCAATGACATTATGGGACCATACCAATGCGGTTTTAGAAAAATTATAACAGATTATTATGCGGCTCTAATAAAGGAAAATACCAACGCGAACCAGTAAGGAAAGTCCAAAAGTCGGACGGGGCCCTGATACCCTTCACCACTTTGGGTACATACAAGAGATGTTAATGTCTATAATATCCTGTAGATAGAACAGACATAGAATCATTGGAGGACCATTAAGATGGATTCGGGCGAAATTTATTGTGCTATGTAGATAGATATTTGAACCAATTGAAAATACCACACACACACATACCATTCTGAAATCAATGAAAAATTTCTTGGCAAACGGGCAGACTTGGATTCTTTGGTGTACCATTTGTATGAAATTGAGTAAAATTATCTATAGTAGCTTTAAATAAACACATGGACCTAATTAAGCAACCGTTGCATACGCCATTTGTTTTTTGTTATCACTCTATATTCAATTTAATACCATCTGCCAAAATTCGTGTAAATCGAACAAACATAGGCCCTTCGGTGCAACATTTACATAAAATCGAACGAAAAAATATATAAGGCCGATATAAAAATCTGAACCGATTTCAACCAACCTTATCACACATCATTTTTTCCTCAATTGCATTCGCTATGCAAAATTTTTATCGGACAAATATATATATATATATATAAATATGACCCGATTTCCTCGAAACTTGACACACATCATTCTAGCCTCAATTCAGTACCCTACGCCAAATTTCGTGCAAATCGAACGGTATATAGGGACTTTGGTGCCATATTTACCTTAAATCGGACGATTATCAATAGGGTTCGTTTTTGGGCCAAATAAGTAAGCTGTGCCAAATTTCATCCAAATCGGATCATAAATGCAACCTACACTTTGTTTACAATTTAAAATCTACAGACGGACGGACGGACATGCATATATCGACTCAGAAAGTGATTCTATGCATATTCTCAAAAGGAGCCATGTATCTATCTCGTTTCCTTTTCCATAATACAATGTACCACAGTGTGGTGAAGGGTATAAAAACATCGACACATTCCTCCTGTTTGTCGACCATACAGCTGCATTCGACAACGCTATCCGCTCAGAGGTTTTTTAAGTTATACCTGTTTTCGGCATTCCTACAAAATTAATACGGCTCTGCAGGGTAACATTAACTGACACAAGGTCAGCAGTTAAAATCGGAAGGAACCCCTCTGAGCCCTTCAATACCGATCAAGGGTTCAGACAAGGTGACAGTCCGGCGTGTGCCCTTTTTAACATCCTGCTGAAAAAGGTCATTCGAGATGCAAAGATACTCAGAAATGACACCTCTCGGAGCCCTTCAATACCGAACGAGGGTTCAGACACGGTGACAGTCTGTCGATTGACCTTTTTAACATCCTGTTTCATAAAGTAATATGTGTTGCAAATGTAAACATGAATGACACCCTGTACACTCGCATGCGCCTATGACAACGAAATAATGGGTCGAAAATTGCGAGTGTTAAAAACCACCTGTGAACAAAGTGAGAAGTAGTTTTCCAAAATGGATCTGGCAGTAAGTGGCGAGAAGACCATGGTGATGGTATCAACTCACAAGACGCCCAGTTGACTCGGACCACCTGTGGAACTTGAAAACTATAGCTTCGAGGTAGTAAACTATTTTATATACCTCGCTACCGCCATAAACAAACAGTTGATGTCTTCTGCTACTTAGTGGTGGACACCTACAGAGTATGCGTTCAATTGCTTCTAGCTCCTCCTCATCCTTACATTAACGGCAATAATGAACTGCAGAGAGTCGACAGGTCTGTAAAGAAAAAGACTAAAGACTAATCGATCTGTATATAGAACACGAATTGGTATGTATATGTATGTAGACCACAGGCCTTTGCAAAGGCCAGCTGGTATATAAAGAGACCGACTTAACTGGTAACCCAGAAAACAAAAATAATTTCGATAGAAACTGTTTCTGAAATGCAATAGGATCCTGTATAATATTAATGTATACTAATAAGAGGTCTTCAATACATAAAATAAATATAAATTATTAATTTCCTTAATATATTACACTTAAACACTCAAAGTGCAGATGTGTGTGTGTGTGTGTATTCTTTTGAGAAAAAACGAAAAATACAAATTATTAATCCCAACAAGTGAATGTGATAATGTTTGAGAGCTGCCGCGGAGTTAAGTATTTTATTTGTATTTCCTTTTGATTTCCCTTCATCTTCAACTGCCATATTTCTTTACGTTTACTCACACACATATGTATATATATATATATATATATTAAGCAATATCTCTGGAGGCTTAATTCCCTTGGATCAATACATCGTAAATAAGAGTGTCTGTGTGGATTTTTCCGTTAAAGAAATCTTGTTTTCATTTACCAACAAAAACGAGGTGTAATTATGGTGGTTGGGAAAACTTTAACAAATCGAAAGTGCTTTGTAATTAAATAATAAAGAAGAAAATTCGAAAAAATAATGGGTAGATGTTCAAAATTTATTTATATCAAAAATCTTGCCCATTTCGTATTGTTTAACCTTACTATCCTCCCACGCATACACATCCGCATTTAAAGTCGTCCACTATATTGGTTCGAGGTAGACATGCACTTTAAAAAACTTTTTTCCATTTTTATTTTTGTTTTTCGTATTGCATGTGTAATAAATATAAGTGCATATATTTTTGGTTTTATTGCTGCCACTTTTCACTCCTTACAACTGCCGAGTGATTCGATGGACCAATGGCCCAATGTATAAGACTTGTCGCGTTCTCTCTGGCCTCAGTAGCAAGAGACATTTCGTGAAATATTTGTTTGGGCTATTATGAGAAAAAAATCATTCTCTAACATTCATATACACACGAACTTGAAAGTTCTTTATATGGAATACGAAGTAAAAGTTGTTAAAAGGCGACCAAATAAAATTGCGAATATAACACACATTTTATGTCTGCCATATGTAGTTGAAGTAGTGGCGCTTCGTAAAGGAAGTTAAAAAGGCAACTTAAAAAAAGAGGAATGGGGATTTTGTATATTACTAGTGACAGATCTTAATCCTTGAAATGGCTCTGTTAACATTTAAAGTCGATAAAAATATATTTCTGAAAAATTGCTACAAAGACAAACAAAGGTAGGAATGTTTGTATGTACTACCGGTATATTTATATTCAAATAAATACTTCATTTAATTTGCAAAAAAACTATAAAACCAGTAAGGAAAGTAGTAAAGTCAGGCTGGGCCGACTATATGATACCCTTCACCACTTTGGGTATATTCTACATATGGGTATTCTCATTTTTTTTAATTCTATTAAAAACAATTGTTTGGTTTGATCTTTATCAATAAATGAACCGACTAACATCAATCTATATACATGCTTTTCTGCAACTTATGCTAAATTTCAATGGGACAAATTTGGGTAAATCGATTTATAGCACACTAGATACAAACTATTCTATTATATCAATCAGACACCCATTCGAAATATATATGGAAGCTATGTCTGCATCTGCACCCATTACAAAAAAAGCGCAATCACTCTAGTCTCAATTGAATACGTTGAGCAAAATTTCGTGCCAATCGGAGGAGTTTGGTGCACCATTTACCTAAAATCGGACGAAAATATATAAGTGGCTGTTATATCTAAATCTGCATTTTCAGGAAAATTAACACACATCATTCTAGACTTAAGTCAGTACGCTATGTCAAATTTCGTGCAAATCGAACGGTATATAGGGACTTTGGCACACCATTTACCTTAAATCAGAAGAAAATATATATGAGAGCTATATCTAAATCTTAACCAATTTTCACGAAATTTAACACACATCATTCTAGACATAATTCAGTACGCTATACAAATTTTGTGGAAATCGAAAGGAATGTAGAGGCTTTGGTACAGCTTTTACACAAAATCGTATGAGAATATGTATGTGAGCTATATACAAATCTGAACCGATTTCCACGAAACTTAGCGGACATGACCCAGACCCAATTCAGAACGCTGTGCCAAATTTCGTGCAAATCGAAAGATATATAGGATCTTGGGTGTAGCATTTACATAAAATCTGATGAAAATATATATGGGAGCTATATATAAATCTGAATCGATTTTCACGAAACTTCGCACACATCATTCTAGGCTTAATTCAGTACGCTGTGCAAATCGCAAGATATATAGGGACTTTAGTTCACCATTTACCTTAAATCGGACGAAAATATATATGGGAGCTATATGTAAATCTGAACCGATTTTCACGAAACTTAGCAGACATTATTCTAAACTCAATTCAGTGCGATATGCCCAATTTCGTGCAAATTGAAAAATATATAGGGACTTTAGTGCACCATTTACCTTAAATCGGACGAAAATATATATGAGAGCTATATCTAAATCTGAACCGATTTTCAGGCAACTTAGAACACATTATTCTAGGCATATTTCATTAAGTTATACCAAATTTCGTACAGATCGAAAGTTATTTAGGGATTTTGTTTCACCATTTACCTTAAATGGGACGAAAATATATTTGGTAGCTATATCTAAATCTGAACCGATTTTCACGAAACTTAGCACACATCATTCGAGGTTCAATTCAGTACGCTGTGCCAAATTTCGTGCAAATCGAAAGATATTTGGGGACTTTAGTGCACCATTTACCTTAAATCGGACGAAAATATATATGGGAGCTATATCTAAATCTGAACCAATTTCAATAGGGTTCGTCCTTGGACCAAATGAATGAGCTGTGCCAAATTTCATCCAATTCAAATAATAAATGCGACCTTTCCTTTTTCACAATTTAACATGGAGAGACAGATTGACGGACGGACATGCATAAATCGACTTAGAAAGTGATTCTATGCATATGCTCAAAAGGAACCATGTGTCTATCTCGTTTCCTTTTGCCTGTTACATACATATACACAAAGACATAATACCCTTTACCACAGTGTGGTACAGGGTATTATACAAAAATCAAGAGATGCTCTTAAGATTTTTATTGTAACATAACAAGTTTTGAGTTGTGACATAACGCTTTATTGCTGGTACCTCTAAAGTTGACGAACAAAATGCTTTATATTTTTCTTTTGGCATAGCCCCTATTGATATGTATTCAAAATCAAATTATTTATATTTTTGTAAAACGTATTCTACCGTCCAAAACTGTATTCATATGTATGCATTTCATGGTTTCAAAAGTATGGTACTGGAATTCAAAATCTGTCAAAATAAGTTGTTAAACCAGTTTCTTATGGTTGCGATTATGGTTTACATAATCGTCCAACTACGTGAAGAAATTTGAAAGACTTCTCGTCTTTCCCAGAAATGAGGACTTTCACAATTAGATTTCTGCCTACATCCATATAAAGTCCAGTTCACGCAAAAACAGAAACTCGCTGACCATTCACAATGTCGAAGATACGTCGGAATAATGTCGGAATGTGTCTTGAACAACAGACAGTGGAGGGCAATTTTTCTAACAAAAATTTCTTCTACTATGAAGCACATTTCTCACTCGGTGGGTATGTTAATGAACAAAATTGGCGTACATGAGTTCTGAGAATCCTCATGTAATTGGAGAAAGGTCATTAAATTCAGAAAAAATCACTGTTTGGTGCGCTCTTTGATCCGATGATGTGATTGGATCTTTCTTCATCGGAAACGACAATGTAACGATTGTCACCGTAAATTTGGAGCTTTATGGTAATATGATAATTGACATTTTTTTGGCGGCTTTTTAAGATACAATTTGGAGAATACGTGGTTTCAACAAGACTGTGCCACCAGCCACACAACTTGATCGAATATGGCTTTATTGCAAGATACATTTCTTGATCCCGGTATGAACTGGCGAGAAAGATCACACGATTTGACACCATTAGGCTACGCTACGCGAAAGACTGTGAATATACAGTTATGACTTGAACTGCAATTGGAACTGGAATCTTTATAAGGAGGCTATGTCAAAACATGGACATATTATGTATATCAGTCTTCAAAATCACAAAATTCGATCGTTATCTACACAACCGTTCTAAGTATTTGGTCAGATCCTCTTCAGCGTGAAAAATATGTGATTTTCTGCATTTAATAATGGCCTCTAGAGCGACTAGAAAATCCGACAAAAATAACGATTTCGGTTCATAGCACCCCCTAAATATCATCTCAACATCACCGAAAATTATGGGCGTCGTCCTTGAGCATAACCGGATTATCATGTAAAATTTCAAAGCAATCAGCGCGACATTTCCGCCTAGTGAGGTAATAGTAATATTAAACAATATCATAACACATAGACACCATTAAATATTTACCTATAACTCCCACATCCGAGACAATAATATAATTTGTATCAACCAAAAGGTCAACCATTCCTTTTCGGATCTATGTACTGAAGGAGTAAACATATACACCATAGATTGCAAATTTTACCATTTTTCACCCCAAGCTTGATAAGGACCGATCTTCATCAAAACAGTCATGCTTATTCTTTGGTCAGATTGACTTCTTGGTGTAAAAGACCGAAAAACAGACAAAAATAAAGTTTTTCCATAAAGTGGTCCATTTCACCTCCTAAATATTAAACTAGAACAGTAGAGTCGGACGGGGCCGGCCATATGCTAGTCTACACAACCACCAAGGAACTGGGTTATTTTCGAGATATTTGCATTCTTTTAATCGATTAGAGGTCAACAGCTTCATATAGTAGTATAAAATAGGATATAACCAGTGAGCGGAGCAGTATAGTCGGACGGGGCCGACCATGCGATACCCTACACAACTACCACGAACTCTAACTTTCTGAGGATGTTTATTCCGAGTCTGAGTAATATTTCGTGATATTTGCCCCCTCTTGTCCGATTAGAGGTTAACAACACCTCTTCTTTACTTTTTCGAATATTCAGTACAGTCCTTCTAATTACTTGTCCAGATTACCTTCACGGTGGATTATACTCTACTTACCTTGTGATTTTCGGATTATACTCTACTCAAAAACACACAAAAAATTATGTTTTCGGTCCATTTCATCCCAAAATTTTAATCTGATCATCACGGAAAATTGTAGGCGTTGTTCTTGACCATAACTGGAACTTCATGAAAAATTTCAAAGCCATCAGCGCGATATTTCTCCCTCTAATGTGGTAATGGGTTACTAAATAATATCTGAATACGTAAGCACCTGTAAATATTTGACTGTAACTCCCACATCTGAGTAGATACATCACTATATTTGGTATCAATTTAAAGGCCAACCACTCCTTTTGGATATGCTATCAACTCCTGGGGTCTACATCCTCCAGGAGTAAATATATATGCCATAGAATACAAATTTTGTCATTTTTCACACAAAAGTCAGGGTCCATTTGACCCGCTAAATATTGACCGATCTTTATCAAAACATGCATGCTTATTCTCTGGCCCGATCCCCTTCTCCATGAAAAAATTCGCGGTGTTTTGGCCATAATTGCGGCCTCTGGAGCGACCAGAAAAACCGACAAAAATTTAGTATTTGGTCCATTTCATCCCCTAAATATTAACCAACTTTTTCCAAAAACAATAGGGGTCTTCATTGGCCAGAACCCATCCTACATGCAAAATTTCGTGAAGATTGGTCCATAACTGTGGCCTGTATCGTGTTTACAAATTATAATGGACAGACGGACGGACGGACGGACGGACACACATGTCTAGATCGACTCAGCTAGTCGAGATATGACGATCGGTATACTTAAAGGTGGGTCTAGGACCAATATTTCGCGGCGTTACAAACATTTGGGGCTGCACAAAGCTATAATACCCTGACAACATAGTTGTGTAGGGTATAAAAATTCCCCACTTTTAGCTCTAACAAATCTTTAGAAAATATGTGTATAAAATGTAGGTCTGATAATCCTATAAAAAATATTAGCCAACAAAATGTTCGTTTGTAAAATATTACTAAAAATCTACCACGTCAGAGGTACCAATGTGCGGATAATCCCTCATACTTCGCCAAAAAGTAATGTCTAATTATAAAAAAGTAAAACAAACAAATTTTTAAAATGGGTTCCTATTAAAAACTTTGAGTCTAGTTATGCTTATTAGAATTCAAATTATGTAGTCAATGAGACAGACACTCTCATCCATATCCGCTCTCTCTCTCTCTCTTGCATCCCTTTTTAATGCATTAAATACAAAAAAACTACATCTGTATATCTATTTATTTACAACAACAACGTCTTTATCTCATTTATTGCTCAATTTGCCGGACAAATTATTGCAATTGGTCACTTAACCCTGTCGCCAGGCCTTGACATTAAATTGTTTAACTGGCTGCTATGCTTCGCTTGGCTGTTTAATGATTGTGGACATTGCCTGGTAATTGTTATTGTAAATAATGCCAGTCATTAGTATTTTGTTTCAATAGAATTGGTCAATTAAACGTTTGTTTGTTGGAAGCGAAAATAAAATCAACATTTCGACGTCGAATTAACGCAGAATCCTTAAGGGGAGGGGAATAAAAAAAATAACAACACTAACACTAAAGATTAGCACTTAGTACAAGTTTGCAGCAAATGGTAGCAAGAACAACAATACAAACAAACACTAATTCCCACACACTCGCACACACACATATACGTTCAACAATCAAAGTCGACCATTAAAAGTCAAGTACGAATATCATTTTTTTTCTTTCGATTATTCCATGATGATGTTACTACTGATATGGTTGATGTGATTGTTGTTGTTGTTGCTGGTATTTTGTAACTGTTTGTAGTTTTCTCTGAAAGCGTTTCATTCGCCTGATTTTTTTGCTTTTGTTTTTTTTTTCGATGTTTTTATTCTTCCTTGCTTCCAGTTAAAGGACTCGTTAAATGCTCTTTCAGTCCATTGACCGCAGTTTCATTTGAAGCTGTAAACATCGATATGTCCGTTTGACTGTTAACATGAACTGAACCGATTCAGTGTTTGCCTCTGTGTGTAGGTGTGTGTGTGTGAGTGATTGTGCAAAACAGAGAGTTTTCAATGCTTTTGTGGGTGATTATGGATTCTACGCTTCGGTTTTTCCGTTTCCGCTTTATTTTTTCAGCAAAAAATGGAGAAAAAAGTTCAAAATGACCCCATCCCCTCTACGTATATCAGAACCATTCACTAAACGCATCTCCACATTATGGAATATAATTCCAACTCGGCCAGCTAGCACTTTAATATTGTATTGTAGTCCAGTACAAAATGCTACAATACAACCCATGATCTTCTACCTCCATATCTCTCCATCTCTTTCACACACACACTCCATTTCGTTCGTGCCATGTAAATTCATTTGAAGCTTTAACACTAAACATTTAAAACTTAAATTGGTAACAATTTTCATTTAAAAGCCTTGTAGTTGAGTTTTTCACTGCCACAGCCATGATGCTGTCCGTGCTGTTCTCTGTTCGGCAAAGTATTTTTGGTTAAAATTTTACACAATTGTAGTAGACAAAATGTCGCGTCGTTATACAAAATGGAATTTCTAAAAAATAAAAACCAACAAAAAATCCTTTCATTCCTCTTTGCAAACCGCAAAACATCAACAAAGGGGTCCTCGCCCAAATGAGGAGGGGAAACGTTTGAATTTTTAATAATTTTGTTGTAGTTTTAGATTATGATTTTTATATGTGCAGCAGCATGTCTGTCTGTCCATTTGTTAGTTAGACTCTCTCGTTTTTTTTTGTTTGCTTGGTATAACCGCTTGTGTATATTTGTGTGAATATTTGCATCGTTTGGTTAAATCCTTTTATACACGCCGTGTATTTTTTTTCTTTTCTATATTTGAACAAATCTCACTGTAGTTGTGAAAATTTCGTTTCGACGTTAGTGGTTCGATGGCTTTGTAGGATGTTGTTGTCATTATTGTTATTGTTGCTGTTGTTGTTTTTGTCCAAACCTTAGTTAGACATTAGATGAGCTTGATGCTAGATTAATGTTACTGTTAGTAGAATCGGCTTCTAACTTTTGTGTTGTTGTAAGTGCAACACCCTGACAAAAAATGGAAAAAATAAACAACAACAACACACACAATATATGGGCTTGTCTGTAAGGCTTATAAAAGTAATTAAAAACTTTGTCATAACTGTGGGCCTATATGGATATGAATGTGTGTGTGTGTCTATTTAAATACAGTGGATGACCTTTAACTTGGAAAATGCATTGAGGTTTTGGCTAAACTTGACCGGCTGTACGAAACATTATACTATTCTAACTAATTGGCAGATGTGTTTCGTCGTCGTTGACTTTAAATAACTAGACTGAATAATGAGTTTAAAGAAAATAGGTTAAGTTATTAAAAATGACCTGTACTAAGAGGTGTTTTAACAAACTTGACCATAGTTTCATGTTTTAGGTTCCTATTTGGTACCAAATCTTCCTATAAAAAATAATAGCCTAGTTTACAGGGCAGCTTCCGTATAATGGTAGCTCCAAAATCTCGGTATTTTGGGATACAGATTTTTTTAAACAAATTTGACTGTAATTTCATAATTTCTAACTTAAAAAAATCTTCCAACAAATAACCAGTGAGCGGAGCAGTATAATTGGACGTGGCCTAAGCTTTATGTTTCTGCGGATATATATTCCGATATTTGTACTATATTGCGATATTTGTACCATATTTAACGAATATCGGTCAACAGCTTATCTACGGTATCTTTTCGGAATCATGTTTTCCCGGAGTAAAACATGACTTCATAAGACTTAATTTTTTTTGGTTTACACAAAAAAATGGTAAATCTGACCCGCTATATATTAATCGCTCATTATCATGATAGCCATTCAAATTAGTTGTCAGTTCGCTTTCCCCATGACAAATTTCTGATATTCGGTTTGTAAATATGGCGTCCAGATCGATTAGATAACTAGCCAACAATAAAGATTTATGTCCATTTTATTCCCGAAATATCATCAGACGCCTATGATGATCAATGATGATCATCAGATCATCATTGAAAATTATAGGCGTCGTCCTTGACCACAACCGGAACCTCATACCAAATTTCCCAGCCATCAGCTTGAAATTTAGGACTCCTTATGTGGTAATGGTAAGCAATAACAGAATACGTAGACATACGACGTACAATATAATATCAATTTAAAGGTCAACTACTCTTCTTGGGTATACCATCAACACCTTGCAGTAAAAATGTACACCAATGAACACAAATTTTTGTAATTTTTCACACAAAAATTTTGTGTTCATTTAAACCGCTAAATATTGACCGATCTTCGTCAAAACTATCATTCTTATTCTATGTTCAGGCCCTTTCTCTGTGTAACATTTCGTGATCTTCGGTCATAATTGTATTTACGGATCGCTACCAAAAACAATAGGGGCATTCTCCCGTTCTACATGCAAAAATTCGTGACGATTGGTACATAACTGTGGCCTGTATCGTGTTTACAAATTATAATGGACAGACGACCGGATGAAATCTGAACCGATTTCAACAAAATACTCTTCAAAGTAGGTTCCATTAGCTACGCTGGCTACGCCATTAGCTATTTTGGGTAGTCGGTGAACCATTTAAAGGGAATCAGTCAAAAAACATATGTATTCTAACAAATTCATGTTAGTGTTCCCATGAAGGAACATTGGCATGCAATTGAACGAACTTAACACGTTAACGGACAGTAGAAACAAGTGAACAACACATAGTGAACTTGAACTTGACGGCTATAGACGCAACTGTCCGTCAACGTGTAAAATATGTGATATTTATCTATAAGTGAACAGACTAACATCAATCCATGCAAATGCCTTTCTGCAACCTATGCTAAATTTAATTTCGTTCGGGCAGATTTAGAGTTGTATGATTTGTTGCCATTTTAAAAGTAAATGTATAATATCTTTCTCATAGAAGTCTTGCTCTCTATTTGCAAAAAAAAAAAAACTCTAGTAGTCGATTTTCACAATCCTCCCTAGATACCAATTTTTTATCATTAAAGAAATTTTGCAATGTAAGAAAATTATGATAATCGCTTTATGGCGGATGCATTAAAAGTTCCCAACCAAGCTCCCGAAGTTTCTGGCATGTCACTGTTGATGTGGCCTAGCGTTGTCCTATTTTTCTGTTAAGTGGTGTGAAACTCAAACATTCTTTTTGAATCCAGCTTTGTGTAAATGGTTTAAAACTGTTTAATTGTCGATTTTAAGCTCCTGGTCGATATTACGACTGCTAACATGCTGCTAACGTGCCGTATTTTAGACGACCGGCCTACCTGTGCGAGGTGCATCTTTAACATAAAAAATTCCTGAACGGAATCTACGAAACCAAAATTGCACATAATCGGCTGTTACAGTATCAGAACCATAAACACAATTCACAATTTTAGCCGCTTGGCTTGCATTTTCGCCTTTTTTCAAAGAAAAACTGTAAATGTACCGAATTTTTCCAATGTTCACTTTAATTTTTAACACCCTGTAACTCACAATTGAATGCACCAAACAAAAACAGCAAAATATTTTTTTTTACTGCGAAATGTCACCCTTCCAACGAGCATACAGCCATCTGCCGAAAAAATAATGGATTTCTTTTTCCCAAACCTAATATAAAATAGTAGGACTACAGTTATATGTGTCTATAACAAAACGGAGAGGTGATTTTGGTAGTGAGATTTGACAGTCAACGTGTCCGTTATATGATGGCTTTCTGAAACCTGACTAACATCACCAACATACTGAATATTGAAGAGTACCGTTATACCACGAGAATCCAAAATGACAATTTGAAGCCAACTCGTGTGGAAAAAGTGTATAAAATCCCCACAATACCGAAAATGTGAATACCGTTTCATGGGAGCCAAAGCGTGGACAGATATATGCCATTTGCACTACCAAATATCCTACGAGTACTAACAATGTCGGTGCAAAATTTCAGAGCTCTATCTTAAATATTCCGATCTCTATTATAATTTACAATATCGGACAGACAGAATTTTATTTTCATATATACTTTGTGGGATCTCCGGTGAATATTTCGAGGTGTCACAAACGGAATGACAAAGTTTTAAAAATTATCACTCTTTGTGGCTCTGACATACCTTTCGCTATATAATGGATTTAAACATTTTAAAACTGTTGTCACTATATGGGGATGGTTATTTTCATATTTGACCGAGGTCAGGTATGAAAAGTACAAATTGTCATGTTTGGCAGACAATGGATATTCCTTTCGCTTCATATGAGATTTAAATATTTTCCAAATGTTGTCATTAGATTCTAAAATTAGTTAATTCACTACCAGCAGTAGTAAACAAATATTCACATTTTGCAACATAATCTAAGAAAAAATATATATCTAAGACAAAATACGATGAACATAGTTTGGATAAAATCGGTTATTCCCAATTTTAGAGTTATGGTGCACACCAAGAAGACACACATACTGTCGGATGGTTTGTTATTTGTACATCAACTCCAAATTGTCGGTAATAGGGTTTAACTTGGCGCTTCTCATTATTATTGTATTATTATTGTACCATGATTGAGACCTGCCAAACTAAAAAGTGATACTTTTTTGAGAAAAATGAAAAAATTACAACTCTGTAGTTCAGTCATATTATGTTGTGTTTTCTTATAAATACACATACATATTTATATAAATGTTTTTTTTTTTTTATTTTAAAAAAATTAAAAAAATATATGAAGATGTCGAAAATAAATTTTTCAATTCCAACAAAATTCCACTGTTAACACTGCATGTTTTTTTTATTATTTTCGCTTTGCATAAATTTTATATGTTATTGTATTGTTAAACAGTCAACTAACCGCCACACCATCCATACATTCACAGCCATTGAAGTAACCACAAGCAGACAGCCAGCCAACAAAAATTTCGGTTGTTGTTAGAGCTTTTGGCATGGCGTTGCTCTTCTTGTTACCATTGTGAACTAAATTTAAGTTTTATATCATTTTTATTTTTTTGTGCTGGTACTTTTATTATTATTATTTTATTTTTGGTTGTGCTAGGAGTTTGCTTTTGTTGTTATTGTTGTTGCTGCTCGTGGTGTATACAATTACTAGTTTTTATCGCATTTAAATACTTTCATCTATTGTGCAGTGAACGAATTTTTGGAGATAACCAAAGGGTATTTCAGTAACAATGGCCCAACAAAGACGAAGAATTAGGGAAATACTTAACATAAATAAAAATACCGAAAATTGCAATGACATTGTGGAGAGGAGATGGTTTTTGACTAATGCAATTTAATATATTTTGGGAGAAATGCTTTATTTGTTTAAATTGAAATATGTAGGACCTTGGTTGCGTATGATTTATACGTTTATAAAATGTGGGATTAAGTATTCGTATAGAAGTTCCGCATTACATTGGTAATCGATTAAGAAAACAAACATTCAATAATTTTGAAGAATATTTTTCAAAGGCCATTCAAGGCGTGGATTTTTTAAGAATATTTTCTCAAGGCCATTCAAGGCCTGGATTTTTTAAAAAAATTTTCTTCAAACCCCATTTGAGGCTTAGAATATTTTTTTAAAGCCCATCCTTCTAAGGCGTGGATTTTTTCAAGAATATTTTTTCAAAGCCCATCCATCTAAGGCGTGGATTTTTTCAAGAATATTTTTTCAAAGCTCATCCATCTAAGGCGTGGATTTTTTCAAGAATATTTTTTCAAAGCCCATCCATCTAAGGCGTGGATTTTTTCAAGAATATTTGTTCAAAGCCCATCCATCTAAGGCGTGAATTTTTTAAAGAATATATTTTCAAAGCATTCCATCTAAGGCGTGGATTTTTTCAAGAATATTTTTTCAGAATATGTCTAAGGCGTTTATAATTAACAGAATATTCTTTCAAGGGGTGTATATGGCGTGTATTTTTTAAACAATTTTTTTTTCAATGTCCATCCATCTATGGCGTGGATTTTTTAAACAATTTTTTTTCAAAGCCCATCCAACTAAGTCGTGGATTTTTAAACAATTTTTTTTTCAAAGCCCATCCATCTAAAGCGTGGATTTTTTAAACAATTTTTTTTCAAAGCCCATCCAACTAAGGCGTGGATTTTTTAAACATTTTTTTTAAGCCCATCGAACTAAAGCACGGATTTTTTAAACAATTTTTTTTTCAAAGCCAAACCATCTAAGTGTTGGATTTTTTAAACAATTTTTTTAAACAATTTTTTTTCAAAGCCCAACCATCTAAGGGGTGGATTTTTTAAACAATTTTTTTTCAAGGCGTGGATCTTTTCAAAGGCCATTCAAGGCGTGGATTTTTTCAAAGGCCATTCAAGGCGTGGATTTTTTCAAAGGCCATTCAAGGCGTGGATTTTTTTAAAGGCCATTCAAGGCGTGGATTTTTTCAAAGGCCATTCAAGGCGTGGATTTATTCAAAGGCCATTCAAGGCGTGGATTTTTGCAAAGACCATTCAAGGCGTGGATTTATTCAAAGGCTATTCAAGGCGTGTTTTTTAAAGGCCATTGAAGGCGTTGACTTTTTCAAGGGCCATTCAAGGCCTTGATTTTTTCAAAGGCCATTCAAGGCATTGACTTTTTTCAAAGGTCATTCAAGGCGTGGATTTTTTCAAAGGCCATTCAAGGCGTGGATTTTTTCAAAGGCCATTCAAGGCGTGGATTTTTTTAAAGGCCATTCAAGGCGTGGATTTTTTTAAAGGCCATTCAAGGCGTGGATTTTTTTAAAGGCCATTCAAGGCGTGGATTTTTTCAAAGGCCATTCAAGGCGTGGATTTTTTCAAAGGCCATTCAAGGCGTGGAGTTTTTCAAAGGCCATTCAAGGTTGGGATTTTTTCAAAGGCCATTCAAGGTTGGGATTTTTTCAAAGGTCATTCAAGGTTGGGATTTTTTCAAAGACCATTCATGATGGGGATTTGTTTCAAAGGCCATTCTAAAGTCTTGCGCTATATTTTTACTCTACTAATTAAGATCACCATATTTTTAATAAAATTCCAAAGATAACCCCTTTTATTTTTAATAATTTCCCGACATTAAATAACATTAAGTTATTAATGCATGTACTACCACATTTGTACTTTAATATTTTATCTTGTAATTCATTAAAACACCAAACATGAAGCAAAAAAACCATGTTCCATTACAACTTTAAGTTGGTCACAAACTTAAATCTTTCGCCGGTATTCCGGTAAAATCACAACTTCCGTTTTCAAGCCAAAACATAATGCAT